>NC_057812.1:345849614-345856273 GCF_018294505.1 Triticum aestivum | reverse complement strand
GACCGTTGGCAAGATGAGGAAGCCTGCTAGGCATCCTCAATGAGCTAATGCCCCGAGATACTTAGACTACCGGCAGAGCGAAACCAAATGTCTCGAATTTGTGGGCAGTCGAAGAAAAGGTGACTGGGCGTTTCACAGGTGCAGTGAAAGAATCTACTATTGACCTAACCCTAACTACTGAAACGTAGATAAAAGTAAACGACAACATTCTTCTCTGCTTTATTGGGAGGGGTCGGCCCCTTTATATAATAAACAAGACTTGACCAACAAGCCAACACATCTATTCAAACTCTAACACAATCTCTAAACTAATCGGACTCTTTCCTAACAAAGATGCTTAATCAACTAGGACTCTAATCAAGGGATAAGACTCCATGTTTGATGGGCTGGTCCACATAACATCTCTCCCATGAAAAACAACTTGCGGACAAGCTGCATGTTGTCAATTGCCTCCCAGGGGCCCTTGGTTGCTAGCATATGTGGAGCTATCTTGGTCAATAGTCATCAACCTTGATGAAGAAGAGCCACGCACATTGGTGACCCCGAACATAAATCTCGTCGCAGTTGAAGCAAATGCCTTGGAGATGACGTTTTGCTAACTCGGCTAGAGTGAGGTGCCGAACCTGCCGTGGTGGGGTTCACTTTGGAGTGGATGATGGCAGAACATGTGCTAGTGGCGCTGGCGGGGAAGGTATTTTAGCTACGTTGACCGCAAGAAGATCAGAGGGTAACAAGGGCCCTATTGGACTAGAAGGTTGGTGTGGTGACGTTATTGGTGGGAAATGCTGCTGCTCATAGTCCTTGGAGAAGGAGATGGCAGTTTGGAGGTCACATGGCTGCTGAAGCTCGACCTGCTGGTGTAGTCGGCAATCGAGGTAGTGAACAACAGGCGTGCCAATTCGCCCAAAGGATTGGCGCGGAGTGACGGCTAAAATTGAACATGGCAAGCTTCCTTGAACTGCTCCCATGTCGGCATGCCGAAATCGCGCTCGAGCTTTAAGTACTAGAAGTGAGTATCATTGGTGAGGTGGTATGTTGCAGTGCGGACCTTGTCAGCGCACGGAGGAAAAACTGCTCGCATCTATGGAGCCAACCAAGAGGATCGACCGAACCAT
The DNA here is from genome assembly GCF_018294505.1 of Triticum aestivum. Taxonomy (NCBI): domain Eukaryota; kingdom Viridiplantae; phylum Streptophyta; class Magnoliopsida; order Poales; family Poaceae; genus Triticum; species Triticum aestivum. The sequence continues at coordinate 345,855,158 of NC_057812.1, read as the reverse complement.
CGTAAGTCGGGAAGTCGAGCTTGTGCAAGCGAGGCACGCCTGAACCAAAAACTGAGCTGAGGTGATTGTTAGGTGGGGGTTGGGGGGTTGGGAGGGAGGTGATGGGCGGGGTGGATCTATAGATTGGTTGTGTAGGGGCGCGGCCATAGCGACGTATGAAATCGGTTGCCAGGTGGAGACATGGAGGCGGCGACGAAAATCTGTTCCTGCTGCTAATGGTAGGGTTGTTGATGCGGATGGTAGGTTGCTGCTGCTAATGGTAGGGCTGCTGCTGGTAGTGGATGGCAAAATTGGGGTGGGTTTTGGGTTGTAGGGTGAGGATAGGTGGTTGTGGCGAGTAAGGACATGGTTGGAGGTGGAAAAGGGTACTGGCGGCTGATGGTGGTTGGCAGCAAAAGTGGGCAAACTGCTCGACGGGTGGAGGTCCGGTGGCGGCGGTGACAGTGGTGATCCCCCCGCTAGAAACGGTACACGAGAGGCACCAGCCCGGCGAGGAGCACCTGGTCCTCCGCTTGTTGGCGTGCAAAGGCCTCCAATTGCTTTGTGATGATCTTCATTTGCTCCACAGTCTCGATCTTTGTCCACCATCGTAGATGGATTTCATACCAAATTGGAAGAATTTACTGCTGACCTAACCCTAATTATTGAGAAGTAGATAAAAGTAAATGACCATATTCTTTGCTTTATTGAGAGGGGTCGACCCCTTTATATAATAGACAAGACTTGACCAACAAGTCGATAAATCTATCCAAACTCTAATATAATCTCTAAACTCACTAGACTCTTTCCTAACAAGGATCCTTAACCAACTAGTACTCTAGTACTCTAATTAAGGGATAAGACTCCGCATTTGATGGGCTGGTCCACATAACATGCCGGAGCAGAAAGGACATTTGGGGTGGTCGAGGCAGCCAATGCGGTGAAGGAGAGCCCGAATTCTTGTCTTGCGGCAGTGGAGGATCCACAAGAAGGCCTTGACCTTCAAAGGCACGAAATGCTCCCAGTTGAGATCGTGGAGGGGCAGTCCACATCTTGAAGTTCGATTAATTTTCTAGACTAATAGTGCATATTTTACACTGAAAGTGAACACTTTGCCATCGCCCAAGCAAGCTTGCGCACGTCTGGACCGCTTCCCAAAGAGAGCGCATCCGTGAATAGGCCGAACTCAGCTTTTGCTCTCAAGCTTTTCCGGCCACATGCCGGTATCTCAATGGTGTTGAGGCGGAGGGGGTTAGGGATGCAAGCGCCCAGGTTTGGATTAAAGGAGTACATTGCGAGGAGTGCAGCTGCGTGGGGGCCTAGCGTAGTGTAGTTATTGTACCAGATAGAGGTGCTCAATCCGTCTCGCACAAACACCGCAATGATGGATCGGTATAGCGAGATTAGCGTGGCAAAACATTTCGAGGAGGGGGACGCCAGGCAGATGAGTAACCAAAGTACCTTCTCCGGACCCATGTCGTCTATGGACTTTGCACCCTGGTGAAGAGCCCATGAATAGGCCGAAGGAGAACCCCCCAAACATTTTGCTTGTCGTTCCAAAACATAGGGTGGCAGGGACGGTCCATTTGCTAATGATCCCTTTGCGGAAAGGGACTGCCATCGGTCGGCATGGAGAACATCATAGTTGTAGTAAGAATGAGCCTGCCCTCAAGCGAGGCTAGGCGCGTACGCCAGCTGGGAATGCGTCTCTCAATCTTGAATGCTAGAAGCCAAGGGTGCAGGCAGGCTATTTCGGGTCAGAAAGTGGGAGCCCAAGGTACGTCCATGAGCAGTTGCAAGATCAGCCGCACGCTCCAGCAACACCGACACCGACAGGGACGAAAGTGCTCTTGTAGTAATTGATCTCCAAACCAATAGCATCGATAAAATTTTCAAGATCAACCTCAGCTTCAAGATGTGTTCCATATCCTTTTCACTAGAATGAGCGTCGTCCGCATATTGAGTGACAGGGAAGGAAGGTTGTCCACAAGAGGGTGTCGTAGCCTTTACGGGGATGTATCCCACGCGATCTCCTCAGATGGGATCAATGATGATCAGTGGTTAGGGGACAACAGATCCCCTTGCCGAAGGCCATTCTTACATTCGATCCATCTTCCAAGGACACCATCTAGGAGCACCACCATCTTCCCAGTGGCAAGGATAGAGTGAATCTACTCGCACCATCTATCCCTGAAACCGTGTGCTCGGTGGACGCCGTCCAACGCAGACCAGCAGAATCAAACACCTTCTTGAAGTGCAATTTAAGAGCAATTGTGGCGGCGATGCGCAAAGTGACAACTTTGGTCAAGATCCATGGCATAGAGAGAGTTGCCAGTGATACACCTCACACTGATGAAACCTGTTTGCTTGAAAGGAACCAGGAGCTCAATGAAATGCTAGAGACGACACACCAAGATCCTAGTTACAACTTTCATGACGCAGATGGCGGTCCAATAATAGGCTAGGTGTTTAGTCATCTCGTCCTTTTTGTGCCGGTTGTGGCAACTTTTACCTTTTTTAACTTTTTTAGCTCAGTCCGAGCTTGTACTAGACCGCAGAACCTTTCGGGTGCTTGGCTTAATAATAGGGCTGCATGCATAATTCTGATGCAATGACCGGGGGGTGATCCTCTTCTAAAAAATGGCGCAGTTCTAGAGCGAGATAGGTCCGAAGCTGTCCTCCAGGAGCACCGACACAGCTTTCGGCAGAAGCGCAATGAAAACTTGGTTGATACCCGCAAGATGTGCACGTCCATGGTAGAATTCCTCAAGGAAGTTCAATTGATCATCTTTCACCAGGTCCCGGAAGAGCTTGAAGAAGCATGGACCAAAGCCGCCCGGGCTTGGGTTGTTGTCTGAGCGCATCCGGAAGACCGTGGACCTGAGCTCCTCCATGGCGAAAGGGCACTTAAGCTCAGGCAGCCCAAGGACACGTGGCAACACTAACTACAGAGGAACCACCCATGAAGATGAGGTAGTCGTCCCCAACAAGTTTGAGAAGACACCACTGATGGCGCCTTCTTTGACAACATGATTAAAGTAGGGGACGCCTTGGTCTGGATAACCTGAATCTTGTTACGTCAGAGACGGGCAGTGGTATTTGCGTGGAAAAAGACAGTATGTTGTCACCCAACTTGAACAGTTTGAAGATGTAGAACTGCCGCTAGTATGCATCCAACCTCTTGAGTTCAATGGAGAGCCGTTTTTTAACATCGTGGAGTGACTCTTGGGGTGGTGAGCAAGTGAAATTTCTCCACCAGATCAATCACCTCAATGAAAGCCCGACAGTTTGGCGCCAATTCTGGGGGCTGGTAAAGTGCGCAGGACCATCGTTTTAGACCCATCGCGGGCCCACTTGAGTGTACGTGACAGACGGCGGGCAGGGCAGCTTCCGTGACGTGGTTTTGTGTCCTGGCCCAAACCGCTTGGATCAACAAGTGGTATTCCTTGGACGCAGCCCACCATCGTTCAAAACAAAAAACCTGGCCGACCGGCGTGTGCGAGACCGCTTCAATCACCAAAGGAACAAGATTGTCGGGCAGTGGCGCGCGCCGCCGATTGCAGAGTTGAGTTGAAGAGAAGCCAAACCGTTTGGATCAACAAGTGGTATTCCTTGGACGCGGCCCACCATCGTTCAAAACAAAAAACCTAGCTGGCCGGCGTGCGCGAGACCGCTTCAATCACCAAAGGAACATGATCGAGTTGAAGAGAAGGTGACTCCAAGGCAGGTTGATATATATGCAGCCTGAGGCACACAAAGGTGGGGTCATCTCGACAGTTGGACCAAGTGTACCGCCTGTCGCGAGTGGTAGCTCATGGAGGGTGAGGCCGTCGACCACAAGGTTGAAGGCGGCCGCCGCGGCATAGTCGCGCCGGGGCGAGTTCTTGTCGTAGAGGAACCATGTTGAAAGCCTCCACGAAGATCCACGGAAGGGCGCACATGCTTGCAACCACATGCAGCTCTGCCACTAAATCCAAGCGAAGCTTAGGAGTGGAAGGGGTATAGATGTTCGTCACGACGGAGGCGGCGTCCGTAGCAAACTCGGAGAAGGACGTGATCGTGTAGGCAAGCACCTCGTCACGGACAAACTCGAAGAAAGCACAAATACTATTGCGTTTTCACTAATATCGTGCATGTACCATGTATTTATTATGCCGTCCTTGTGAACAATGATGAGATGAAATGGAAATAAGGTCTGTTCGTATATCATGTATACAGTCCGATATCATGTATTGAATAATAGTCTGCAAGTCTTTATTAGCTTTTGCTGATCTCTGATATAGTCTGTGTACTTTTATTTGTTGCAGGTTGATTTGGTTTCTACTGTACACATTGCTGACAAAGAGTATGTTCTATGGGCCCCTTTTCATGTTTAAACATTAGATTCTGCTGGCATTAACAGCTCTATGAATCGACAAACATGTCTATCACTAACATCGTTTCCTCATCACAAGATCCTTGCACTTATTGTCTGTTGGCACATTCTATAATTGATAGAAGTTGCCAACTAAGTGAACTATCTAAGACATATTATTTCTGTTCAGATATTTTGATAAACTCCAACAAGCACTTGCAGACTATGATTGTGTTCTGTATGAAATGGTGATAAGTCGGGATAATTTAAATAACCAGCAGGGCCCAACGTTTGCGAAGAAGCTGAGATCTTCGCGCAAAGGTTTCAGTATTCTTGGTTTCATACAGAAACAAATGGCTCGTATCCTTTCATTGGATTACCAACTAGATTGCCTTGATTATGGCGATGAGAAATGGCAACATGCTGACCTTGACTATGAGACATTCAAGCTGCTTCAGGTAATAAATTTAGTTACACTAGCACAGTGGCCTGCGCACATGCGCTGGCAACACCTTGATCATGAAACATTGACTTCCATTATCATGATTCAAATAGTCATATTGAATATGTGAGACATATGTATTTAGTAGATCATAATAGTCCTGCCAATAAGTTCGACTAAAAACACTTTTTTCACTCTCTCGAAAATACAAAAGCCTTTGCATTTCACTGCATTGATAGAGAGAAGTGTTGAGTATCATTGTTATTATGGAAACATAGGATGGCGTAGGATTTATTCCACCTTGCCTTGTACTCCAAAACGACCTTGTACTCCTATATATATGCCCATGAGGCTCAAGCAATATCAACGAACTATTCCACCAATTTCCTCTCTCCCTTCTAACATAGTATCAGTTTCCGGGTTCTAAACCCTAGTCGCCGCCGCTTCCGCACCCGCGCGCCGCCCCCGGGGCGGTCGGCCTCCATGACCGCCGCCGGGGGCCGCGCCGCCCGTGCCTAGGGTTCGTCCGCCGGTCGTGTTGACCGGCTGCCTAGAGTCTTTCTCCCGAGCCCTTGCTTCGGGTTTTTTCACTCTCTCGCCGGTCGTTTTGAACGGCGTTTTTTTCTTTTTGGTTTTTCGATCTATACTTGATCGGTTTGTGTCGCCCGCCGCCGCCATCGACCCCCGTGCGCCTCTACTCCGACATCGGCGCGACCGGCCGGCCTCGCGCGACAGGCGGCCCCTAACGGCCGTTGTTCGCGCGCCTGCC
>NC_057812.1:345831860-345849337 GCF_018294505.1 Triticum aestivum | reverse complement strand
GGTCTACGCCAGCCATCACCGCCCTATCCCGTGTTCAGCGCGCCCCTTCGCCGATCGAGCAACAGGCTGCCGCAGCGCCGCCCCGTCGGGCCGCAGCGCCGCCGCCCCCGTGGTTCTCCCCGTGGCTGCACCAATCCGCGCGCCACTGCGTCGCCCCTTCTGGCCATAGTGCCGCCGCAAGTGATCTCCGCCGCCGCCCTGAGGCCGTTCCCGTGGTTGCACCACCTTGCGCGCTGCCGCGGCGTCGCCCCTTCAGGCCGTAGTGCCGCGGCCCGCGGTCAACCGCCGCACCGAGGCCGTCCGCTCCAGGCCGTCCCCGAGGCTGCACCGACCCTCGCGCTGCTGCTACCTCGCCCCGTCGGGCCGTAGCGAGCGTGGCACGCGATCCCTGCAATCGCCCTGAGGTCTTCCCCGCCGTCGCCCCGACCTGCCCGCCGCCGTTGCGTCGCCCCTTAGGGCCGTAACGCTGCGGCACACGGTCCACCGCTGTCCACGCGCGTTGACTTCCACGTGATATGCGCCGCGCCGCCTCCCTTGGCGCGGGAACTTCACCGACCGCGCCGGTCTTCGTCACGCTGTCGGGTTCATTATCGCCTACTTCGAGCACCGCCGCCGCGCTCCTTCTCTAGCCGCCGCAGCCTCCTTAGGCCGCCGTCGCCGCTGCTCTTCTTCCGCGGCTCCACGGCGACTACCTCAACACCGGCAACCCCCGACTCGACACCGACCATGGCGTTCTTCGCCCGGCTACCTCAACTACGGGTACACCACCTACGCTCTCGGCTACCTCAATAAACAGCCCAAAGGGCTACCGCCATGCTTGAGCAACCTCGTCGGTTGCCACTCCAACCTCGTCGACCGTTACAACTGTGGGGGGTGTCGGTCGACTTGCCTTCAGATTCTTCTCCAGTCTCACCGTCTGCGTCGCTACCGTTGTGACTGCGGGGGGGGGGGGTGTTGAGTATCATTGTTATTATGGAAAACATAGGATAGTGTAGGATTTATTCCACCTTGCCTTGTACTCCTATATATATGCCCACGAGGCTCAAGCAATATCAATGAACTATTCCACCAATTTCCTCTCTCCCTTCTAACAAGAAGAATCATTACAAGCCCTATGAAGGACACACCCACGGTATAAAAGTCCTAAGAAGTGTACACTCGAAGTACAACAAGATGCCCCTAGACGCTAGTCGTGCGCCCCTCTGGAATCATAGCTGCAAGCTCTCTTGCGCCTGCCAAAGTCCACGGCCTAGCCTCCCACTTAATTGTGTCGAAGAGGCGGTCCAAATTGAGCCACGCTTTGTCGAAGATGATGCTCTATAATGCACGAAGCCACAAGCTGGCGAGGTTGGAGCCAACTAAAAACACTACGACTTGATTTATCTTGAGAATATATAAAACTAATAATGGAGCAACAAACTAATTTTATTATATTGGGTAAATGAGAAGTTAAAGATACATAAAGCGTTTATTATATTGACAAAACAAATAAATCAAACAACACATATGTTTTCAACTTAAAATCTAAAGCAGGATGCATGTAATCTGTTCAACCAAAATCTTATATGTATTCCTCCATGCATCATCTAGCGAGTAAGCTGCACATCAGCATAAATATGAATTCTCTTAGCCATAGTATCAATTTTGCTTGCTCTTTGTTGCTAGAAAGCATATGCTTTGCCTGTTCTACATCAACACAACTAAGTGCATCCTTTCATCCTACATACTATCATATTTTCCATTATACTGAACTGAGCCATATTATGATGATAATCCAAACATCAGTACATTGTTTTTCTGGATAGTTAAAGAGAAATATTTAAATATCAGAAGATCTTGGTCGTCATTGACTAATTCTTTTTAATATTGTTCATACAATTGCCAAACAACGGAATTTCACCATTTTAGCAATGGTGGAACAAAAGAACCAATGCCTCTAGGGTTCATAAAGCATCAAAGTGTTGAGCACATAAGGGCGCTCTTTCCAATTCAAATGTATTGGGGCTTTCTCTCAATTCCTGAACTGCATATGTGAGATTAGACAATTATCTCAACTCCAAGTGTTCATTATGTTGACAAATTCGGTAAAGGGGTTATCTATTCATATATTCCCACATTTCTAATCCGCTGAATAAACATTAAGCCATCTTCATCTCCAAGTCACTCCATATATAACCTACAAACAAAAAATGCAGTAACATATTATATGTTCCCACTCTGTGTATGCTCCGGGCCTAGTTTACCAAGAGGATTGAAAATTTCGAATCGATTTTGGACTAGAACTGGCCGATCTTTTCCCACTTGTAATGAAGAGGTAGAGCTCATGTTAGTTGCTCAAGGAAATAGTTCAATTATATATTTTACTCAATCATGTAATATCACGATGATACACTCAAGAACATCACCTGTCCGTGCTTCTGCGCTGCTAGTAGTGAGGCATAATAAATAAATATTATTGCACACATGTATTAATGGAAGACACTGTGGGAGTTAGAAATAAGTGGAAAACTTAGGGTCATGAGTTCTGTTTGTTATTATCAAAGGGGTTATCTATTCATAAATTTCCACATTTCTAATCTGTTGAATCAACATTAAGGCGTCTTCATCTCCAAGTCACTCCATACAAAACCTACAAACAGAAAATGCAGTAACATATCATTAAAGTTTCACACCTTCCAACGGAGCAATCTAGGCTTAGTAGTGAGTAATTTTAGGTGACCAAGATTTAAAGAAGGCAACTGAGCATTAGCAAAAGTGTTATTAAGAACATGTACATTTGCTACTGCAGAAATTACTCGTTTGTGCATCTTCACCCTTGCTAACCGTAGGTACGATAGCTAACTTTGGATTAGATTACCATTAGTTATGTCTCTTATGTCCGATAGTGAACAGTGATTTTCTGTCGTAATTAAATTAACACAGTGAACTTTCTTGCACCATACCAGTGCTTACAGTTTTAGACCTATCTAGCCATCCATAATCATGTTAGCAATCTTCACTTCGTGCGTCATGCCTATTCTTAATAATGTGCATGGTTGTAGGTCACTTCCTTGCCTGCCATGTTTTGATGTTGCATAACCCTTTTATTATTGGATTAAATTTTAGTTAAAGCTTCAATTTGGAAAGTCAAATGATCCTTATTTTACTGAACATATTTTAAGAACTAACTCACGTTGGTGGTGTTACTACAAAGTTGAGAACTACTATAATATTGCTCGCTTTGTTCAGAAATATAAAATAAATTCACTGTTTGAGTTCAAGCTGTAACTGCAATTTTTTTGCGCTCCGATCCATATTAATTGTCGCTGATTTAGTATGGATTGTAGGGAGTAACATCTTTAATACTCCCTCCGTCCTACAATATAAGATCGTTTTTCACGCTAACATAGCTTGTGGGACGGAGGGAGTAGTTAAGAAATCAGAACCATATGGAAGTTTTTTTAATACAAATTGAATACAAAACCAACTGTGTGTAACACAATCAACATACTAGTGGATTAATATTAGTCTAGGCTTGAATTTGGATAATCAAATACATACAATTAAGGCCTTGTTCAGTTAGCTCCTCCGCCGCCGGGATTGGAGCCCAATCCCCGCTAAACCCCGTGGTTTCGGCCTGACCGGGATTCGACCTCGGCCTGCCTTATAAGCGTATTCGATTAAACCCGGCCGAGGCTAGACCCCCGCCCAATCCCGCCCAAATCACTTGGAACTACCCGGGATATAATCCTCGCCCCTCTACCCGTGGAACCAATCCCTCCCGGTGGACGAAACGGTACGCGAGAAGAAACAAAATCGAGCCTCTCTCCCCGAGTCCCCAAGCTCTCTCTCTCTCTAGCGATTCTGCGGCGATGGCGGCGCAGCCATTAGGAGGCGGCGATGGCGGCATACTTCCCCACCTCTCCCTTCTCTCCCACCCGGTAAGCCTCTTCTCCTTCCCCTCTCCTCCTCTTCTTTCCCATCTCCTCCTGATTCTGACCTGATGTTGACCAAGGGCAACGATTCATATACATGGATCAGAAAGAGAGTAACCGAACAGGTTATGGTCGCAAGGATTCATGCGGATGAGGAATAGCAAGGGTTGGGTGACAAGTAGGGGTTCACCCAATCTCTAGGAGGTTAGAAACCACTCGTGGAATCTAACCACGACAACCGAACAAGGCCTAAGGTAATATATATTGTGATCTGTATTACATAATGCTCCGTTAGGATGTACGTATTGAGAGCCAACGAATTGCATTGGGTCCAATATCAAATTGGCCTTGTTTTGGAAATAGGCCACAATACCAAATCTATTGTTTGGTTGCGAATGAAACTGCTTGTTGGAATCCAACAAAGTAGGCAATGCCAATTTCATGTTTGGATGTTATGTTGATGAATTGACCTAGACACATCCATCCTTCCACCGCCACCCATGACCGGCTCCCTCTGCCTCATTCCTTCCCGCTGGTCCACCACCGTGTGGCATCCCCACTCCGGCCTGGCTGTTGGCGGCCTCTCACTCAGCCGGGTAACTTCCCGGAATATCACCAGATGGTTGGCGTCCACATGCATCAGATGTGCAAGACCAAGAGCGCTATGGCCACCACGGCGCCATCCATGGCCTGCTCCTCCGTCAAGGACTCGCTCCTGGACTTGCCCCTCCTCACCTTTGCCGAGTTCGTCACCGCCAGCGCCAACTTCTCCACTGCGCACCGCCTAGCACCGTCCTCCAACTCCTTCCTTGCGTGCTCCGCAGCCACCTGGCCGCCATCTTCTGCCGCACGCTGCGGCACGACCCGGTCGAGGTCTCACCATGCTCGGCCACTGCCACCAAGCGCCTCTAAGGCACCACAGCTTCCCCCGGCGGCTCCCTCTTCCTTTCCTACGAGCTTGTCCCGAGCGCGGCTCTACGGCGCCAACAACCCCTCCATCACGCCGCCCGCCTCCTAGCAAGCGTGGCTCCACCTCGCCGCCGTTCCCTGACTCCCTGGCGTTGCTCCACCAAGGGCACGGGATCTGGAGATGCAGGGGCAGTGGTGGCCAGCGGGGGAGGAGGAGCAACCGTGGTAATAGGAGCAAGGGTGTCCCGGGCTCTCCATTAGATGGTAGCTATTGATTTTGGTAGTCAGACTTTGATGATTGGACTACAGCGCGCGACGACGTTGCGCCTTAGCAATCTCTAAGCCAACTCCGAGATGTTATTGGCCACGCCGGAGCATGATCAACCTGACCACAAAGGTCTAATTCCTGCAAGCAATGAGAACAAAGAAGAACCAAGATTTACAATCTGGATGTTGCAAATAAAAGATAAATGATAAATGATGAAAGTTGGGGTTTCATAAGCGGTCTTGGCCTGGTCCTTGGACATAAACGAAGTATGCGAAGTTGCAGCCATGGCTATTTTTTAGCTAAACAAAACCTGAGTCTAAACGACCCCCTAAGGGCTGCATTTATAGAGGGAGGGCAATTTTGCCAAACCAAAACCCAGAAGAGATAAAACGGTATCGACGCTGGCAACAAGTCAACAGACCAGGACCGAAGTTTATTTGATCAACGCAGCTACACTCAAAAGCACACAAAAAGAGACACCAGCTAAACCACAGCAGCCTGTTCACTGGTGATCGTCATCAGCACCGCCATCTTGGACTTCATCATCCTCAGAAGTACATTTAGCATATAATAGTAGATTTTGTCTTTCCACTGCTTGCAGTTTTCCATGTAAAACTTCTCAAGAGGATAAGTTTCAAGGTGAAATTGTGTTATTAGTGTTGGAGGTTGATGGGTGTAGCTTCTTGATTTGCAGAATTTGCAGATTTCATAGCAAACAGCTTCTTATGCTCATTTGTGCATTGCTCTTTCTGTCGTGGCCTCCAAAAAATTGTGGACTAAATGTATTCTGCCTTTTATGGTTTTCAGACTGAAAGAGGTGAAAGCTTTCTCACATTTGCAGTGGACATGACCCTGAAATCAACTAAAGCATTGGTACAACCAACTTCTCCAGCTGGTCTTGATTTCTGGAGATCCAAGTTGCTATGGGCCTCGCGTGTTCTACCAATGCCACTTATTGGACTATTTGTTATCACCGGGCTTTGTTTGCCAGTGGATAAGCAAGATGGATATCCTGAGCTGGAAGCATTATCCAAACTAGATTTAGGAGCTGCTCTTAAGATTTTTCTGGCTAAGCAATTGACCTCTGAGTGAGTACATTCAAACCAGTAGTGCTAGTTATGGTTCTTTATTTACTAATTCTTCTTTTTCTCGTATGCAGTTTCAATGCTATGACTGCACCTGCTGAGGATAAGTCAGTTATAATTGGGGAAAGGAACAGAGTTGCAACTGAGAAGATAAAGGGTGCGATAAACCGAGGGTACAAGAGAATAGCGGTTCTGTACGGAGGTGGGCATATGCCAGACCTTGGAAGACGTCTTCGAGAAGAGCTAGATATGGTCCCATCCAATGTGCAATGGGTCACAGCATGGTCAATAAGAAGCCGGGAGCTAGATAAAAAATCGCTTCCATTTTTGAAGACGATGGCTGAGGTTTCAGGGTGGCCTTTGAATAGATATGAAACACTTGCTTTGCTAATCTTTTCTTCGGTTCTTGCAGTGGATCTATGGTTTTGGGAGTTTCTCGTGGAAAGCAGTCTGAATTGGGCATCTTTGGCTGGTTCCTGGATCGATCAATTTAGTGCTCCATTTTGACAAAGAGTTTACAAAACCATTTACTGTTGCAGTTAGTTTCAGATATTAGTTGGAGTGCTGTCTATGCAAACTTGTAGATAACAATTTATTGAATCAACTTGGAATGAGATTAGTGAGAAAGTTGAAGCCAGTGGGTCTTAGGCTGTGCTTAGTTGGACTTTTGCAGCCTTTTTTTTTGCTTTTCAATGCTATAATAAGCTAACCAAAGAGAGAAAATGAGAAGCAAAGAATGTAAAGGTTGTATCTTCTCCGTAGTGCAATTCTTGCAGTTGGTGCATTACACATGCACACCCTATCCCTATGGGCACCTTTGAAAGACTGAGCCGACATATCATTTTGAAATTTACGAAATCACCGTAGCCACCTCGTCGTCGATGGGAACGTCTTCTCCCACTGAATGTGCATCATCGGAAATCCTAAAATAAATCTAGGAATAAATGCGAGCATAAGACTTGAACCCTGGTGGGCTGGTGATACTACAGTCCCTCTAACCATTCAACCACAGGTTAGTTCGCGCTGCCCTTGAAAATTGCAATGTAACTCGCCACCCGCTCAACCTGCGCAACTCCTAGCCGCTCGGCAACCAGGGTTTGGCCGCCGCCTCCTGCCTTCGCGGCTTGCTCCAGCGACCCTCCACGTTTGGCCAGGTATAGTCTTCCTTCCAACCTCTACCTACCCCCATCCCGTGGCGGGTGGTCTGGTCGGTCCGGCGCCGCCGCATCGGCTCTTCTCCTCCCCATTCCTCCTCTAAGAAGAATAAAGAGGAATAAAATTGATGATATATTGCTCGAGCCCCATGGTCTATTCTGCTAATATTCTTTTCAACTTCCGAACTACACGCTCAATGCAAGTGCACGACATTGTTGAAGCAAAAACATTGCAGTACTGAGACTAGTGAACTTCTCGTCATAAAAAAAATGGCACACACCTTTTCGGTACTGTTTTTTGTTATATTTGTGTCGAATATTATGTACGCAAGAGGTTACGTGGACTTGGAGTTGTAATTGGGTTGGTTAGGTACGAGTAGTGTAGGAGTCGGACACGTTGTATCCTAGGCCTCTTATATATCGAGGGCACCACACGTTGAAACCTATGATGACTTGATAGCAACAGGTACGCGGGGGAGCCGACGGCTTGTGCCGGCGCCCGGGTGGCCGGTGTTGCGGTATCTTATGGAGGAGCGTCCGTAGTCATGCCCCGGGGATGTAGCCATATCGGCGAACCTCGTTAACAAATACCATGATAGAGGCGAGGGGCCCGATCTTTCGATGAGATGATAACTATCGACTTGGTGGAGACGACTTTGACGACCCGACTACAAACATGCACGACGTTGCGCCTTAGCAATCGCTAAACCAATCTCCCGAGGTTACTGACGATGCTGGAAGCATGATCAGCCTGACCACGAAGGTCTATTCCTGCATGCAATCGAAGAGCAAGCAAGAATATGATAATGCAATCTGAATATTACGAATATAGATGAAGTATTAATAAATATGGGGATTCGAAAGCGGTCTTGGTCTGGCCGTTGGACACAAACGAAGTACACAAAGTTGCAATGGTTATAACTAAACAAATCCCTAGGAAAAAGCTACTAGATGGATCTAAGCAAGGGGTAGCGGCCAAGGAGGTGGGAGGACGTCCCAAGGCAGACTAAAACTAACCCTAGGTCGTACAAGGCTCATGGGCCCAAGAGGAGGTGATGCAACACCTTTGGACTTGTACATTGACTCGGATTCTGCTGCAGCGCAGATTGTTTCATCGATAACTCAACGCTTCGGGCGAATTTGAAGGTGAATCCAATTGGGTTGGAAAGAGCACGGAATCTACTTTCCAACAAAAAGAATCACCCAATTCAGAGTCAGTATAAAAGGGTTCTTAGTGTTTTGAGTCAGGTATGTGTGTGTAGTCCGAATCTGAATTCAGAACGTGAGAGACTTCGGCTCTATCTTCTCTTGGCTCAAAAGTGATGTGAGAGGACTTTTTGAACAACACCTAAACTTCTCTTTTCCCCTTATCTTCATATGTTGATTGTACAAATGTCCAATACACCTGCAATTAGACATGACATAAAAGTTTGCGAAGTATTTTTTGTCCTGGATGACATAAATAAATCATTGCATAGTTTGCATTAGAAATCACCTCACAAATATACATGTATGCAATATTTTTGGTCGTATCCAAGGTAGTCATGTCCTCATTATCCTCCCCTTCTTGAAAACAAAGCCGTCCTCGGCGTTGCTTAATCTGAAATGTGGCTAACAAAAGAGACAAGGTGTACATGTTGTATATGTATATGTCATCCATTTTTACTTCCCTTGGTCTTTGCACATATGACACATGTATACATGAGTAACTTTCATAGTTTATAAAATCTGAAGCCAAAATATTATCACAAGAAGTAGAAGGAATGGAAATATTACAACTCAGTTTGCACATATAAGTGAAACTCTTATTCATTTCAAAAGGTTGAAAATGTTCATCATTAAACCATCCCAACATGGGTGAATAAACCTTACTAGCATCAAATTTACATGCTACAACATGCTTAAATAAGAAAACATGCAATAAGTCATTGGTCACATAATCATCACCAAGATTAGAGGTCATATAAAAATAATTAATATTGGTTCTTTTGCATCAACAGTTAATTCAATGGGTGCACTAAAAAATGTTGGTATTTCAGTTGTTTGATCACATGACACATTCATGATAGTAACACGATTCTCTAAAATAGGTGGTGTGCTCAAATCAACAGGTAACTCAACACATGATGCATTCAAGTTAACTAGGCATGCATCATTCTCATGTGAAGTTATATCATCAATACCTTTACTGTTACCTTGTCCCGAAGATGTAGCTGATGTAGGTATGGACGATGACAATGTACCATAATCTTGAGATGACGTCGCACTCTCAATCTGAGGTGTGGCTGCTCTGATACCACTTGATAGAGGCGAGGGGCCCGATCTTTCGATGAGATGATAACTATCAATTTGATGGAGACGACTTTGACGATCCAACTAAAAACGTGCACGACATTGCGCCTTAGCAATCGCTAAACCAATCTCCCGAGGTTACTGCCGATGCTGGAAGCACGATCAACCTGACCACGAAGGTCTATTCCTGCATGCAATCGAAGAACAAGCAAGAATATGATAATGCAATCTAAATGTTGCGAATATAGATAAAGTATTGATAAATGTGGGGATCCGAAAGCGGTCTTGGTCTAGTCGTTGGACACAAACAAAGTACATGAAGTTGCAATGGCTAAATTTTAAATAAACTAATCTCCAGGAAAAAGCTACTAGATGGATCTACTTATATAGGAGCAAGGGGTGGCGGCCAAGGAGGTGGGAGAACGTCCCAAGGCAGCCTAAAACTAACCCTAGGTCGTACAAGGCTCATGGGCCCAAGAGGAGGTGATGCAACACCTTTGGACTTGTAGTTTGACTTGGATTCTCCTGCATCATCAGATTGTTTCGTCGATAACTCAACGCGCCGGACGAATTTGAAGGTGAATCCAATTGGGTTGGAAAGAGCACGAAATCTACTTTCCAACAAAAAATGAATCACCCAATTCGGAGTCCGTATGAAAGAGTTCTTGTCGTTTTGAGTTAGGTATGTCTGTGTAGTCCGAATCTGAATCCAAAACGTGAGAGATTTGGGCTCTATCTTCTCTTGGATCAAAAGTGACGGGAGAGGACTTTTTGAATAGATCTAATCTTCTCTTTTCCTCTTATCTTCATATTTGGATTGTACAAATGTCCAATACACCTGCAATTAGACATGACATAAAAATTTGTGAAGTATTTTTGTCCTGGATGACATAAACAAAATATTGCATAGTTTGCATTAGAAATTACCTCACAAATATACATGTATGCAATATTTTTGGTCGTATCCAAGGTAGTCATGTCCTCATGATATCGTGCCTCGATGTGTCGTCTATGATCTTGCATTAGCGTTTTATTCTAACAAGTGGTATTATGAGCAAGGTTCTGAGAAGGCTATGCGGAAGATCATCCGGAGGTATGAGGATCATGCTCGACGGGTGCCATGGAACGTCCGATGGTGCAAGGTGGAGCATAGCGGCGATCTTTTCAGAGGCAAACGGAATCGAGAAGGTCAAGCCTTGGTTGCGGCGCTGCGTACCGAGACGACACTCGGAGCCATGGAGGACGCGTGTGGTATTCGGTCTCGGCAGCAGCACAACGCACAAGGAAAAGGCAGGTTACGGTGGTTACGCGCGACAAGGCAGGTGACTGAATTGCTGGCGAAGAACCAAGATCAGAGGCGATTTTCTCGTCGGAGATACAATAGCGGCAAATTTTTTCCAAGGGACACGAACCGAGGAAAGGAAGGTCAGGTTTCGGTTAGCGTTGCACGAGATGACCGCTTGGAGCCTCGGAGATGACGTGTGGCAATCGGTCTCGGCAGCTGTGCGACATGCAAGGCAAAGGAAAAGGTCAAGGCAGTAGGTTTCCTCGTACGCGGTGCAACACACAAGGAAAGAAAAATTGTATTGTGGCAGGAGTCCAAGGGATTAACATACACGCGGTTAGTTGATCTAGTATGTGCATGCGTGTGCATGTTTGGTCTAGGGGACAAGTCTGCTACTGGTTATGGTTGAAAAAGAAAAGAGATGTGTGCATGCATGAAACTTGGGACCGTGCGTGACTTAGTTTGGTAAAGGCATAGCAAACTGAAGGAAATATGCCCTAGAGGTAATAATAAAGTTGTTATTTATATTTCCTTATATCATGATAAATGTTTATAATTCATGCTAGAATTGTGTTAACCGGAAACTTGACACATGTGTGGATACATAGACAAAACACAGTGTCCCTAGTACGCCTCTACTAGACTAGCTCCTTAATCAAAGATGGTTCAGTTTCCTAACCATAGACATGTATTGTCATTTGATGAATGGGATCACATCATTAGGAGAATGATGTGATGGACAAGACCCATCCGTTAGCTTAGCATAATGATTGTTAAGTTTTATTGCTATTGTTTTCTTCATGACTTATACATATTCCTTTTACTATGAGATTATGCAACTCCCGAATACCGGAGGAATACCTTGTGTGCTATCAAACGTCACAACGTAATTGGGTGATTATAAAGATGCCCTACAGGTTTCTCCGAAGGTGTTTGTTGGGTTAGCATAGATCGAGAATAGGATTTGTCACTTCGAGTATCGGAGAGGTATCTCTGGGCCCGCTTGGTAATGCACACCATGATAAGCCTTGCAAGCAATGTGACTAATGAGTTAGTTGTAGGATGATGCATTACAGAATGAGTAAGGAGATTTGCCGGTAACGAGAGAACTAGGTATAAAGATACCGACGATCGAATCTCGGGCAAGTAACATACCGATGACAAAGGGAATGACGTATGTTGTCATTACGGTTTGACCGATATAAATCTTTGTAGAATATGTAGGAACCGATATGAGCATCCAGGTTCCTCTGTTGGTTACTTATCGGAGAGGTGTCTCGGTCATGTCTACATAGTTCTCGAACCCGTAGGGTCCGCACGCTTAACGTTCGATGACGATTTGTATTATGAGTCATGTGATTTGGTGACCGAATGTTGTTCAGAGTCCCGGATGAGATCATGGACATGACGAGGAGTCTCAAAATGGTCGAGAGGTAAAGATTGATATATTGGATGATAGTATTCGGACACCGGAAGTGTTTCGAATTGTATCAGGTACATATCGGAGTACCGGGGGGTTACCGGGACCCCCCGGGGGAAGATATGGGCCATATGGGCCCTAGGATGGAGGCAAGCCAGCCCACAAGGGGTGCCCCCCAAGGGAGGAGTCCGAATTGGACAACGGGAGGGGGCGGCGCCCCCTTTCTTTCTCCCTCTCTCTCTCTCCTTCCCCCTTTCCCACTCCGATAAAAGGAAAGGGGAGCCGAATCCTACTAGGATCCCAAGTGGGACTCCTCCCACTTGGGGTGCACCTAGGGACGGGCTCCTCCCCTATCCCTCCTTTATATACGAGGGTGGGGGTGCCTCTAAACACACATCAATTGTTCCAAGCCGTGTGCGGCGCCCCCTCCACAGTTTACTCCTCCGGTCATATTCACGTAGTGCTTAGGCGAAGCCCTGCGCGGACCACTTCACCATCATCATCACCATGCCGTCGTGCTAACGGAACTCTCCCTCGACACTTTGTTGGATCAAGAGTTCGAGGGACGTCATCGAGCTGAACGTGTGCAGAACTCGGAGGTGCCGTACGTTCGGTACTTGATCGGTTGAATCAAGAAGACGTTCGACTACATCAACCACGTTAAGCTAACGCTTCCGCTTTCGGTCTACGAGGGTACGTGGACACACTCTCCCCCTCTCGTTGCTATGCATGTCCTAGATAGATCTTGCGTGAGCATGGGATTTTTTTTGAAATTGCATGCCGCGTTCCCCAACAGTGGCATCCGAGCCAAGTCTATGCGTAGATGATATGCATGAGTAGAACACAAAGAGTTGTGGGCGGTGATAGTCATACTGCTTACCACCAACGTCTTATTTTTATTCGGCGGTATTGTTGGATGAAGTGGCCCGGACCAACCTTACATGACCACGTTCATGAGACCGGTTCCACCGATAGACATGCAACTTGTTTTGCATAAAGGTGGCTGGCAGGTGTCTGTTTCTCCAACTTTAGTTGAATCAAATTTGACTACGGCCGATCCTTGTTGAAGGTTAAAACAACAAACCTGACGAAACACCGTTGTGGTTTTGATGCGAACGATTCTTACTAGAAGCCCGTAGCAGCCACGTAAAACTTGCAACAACAAATTAGAGGACATCTAACTTGTTTTTGCAGGGCATGTTGTGATGTGATATGGTCAAGACATGATGAGATACACATTATTGTATGAGATGATCATGTTTTGTAGAAGTTATCGGCAACTGGCAGGAGCCTTATGGTTGTCGCTTTATTGTATGAAATACAATCGCCATGTAATTTCTTTACTTTATCACTATGTGTTAGCGATAGTTGTAGAAACAATAGTTGGAGAGACGACAGCGACGCTACGATGGAGATCAAGGTGTCAAGCCGGTGACAATGGAAATCATGACGGTGCTCTGGAGATGGAGATCAAAGGCATAAGATGATGATGGCCATATCATGTCACATATTTTGATTGCATGTGATGTTTATCTTTTATGCAACTTATTTTTCTTAGTACGGCGGTGGCATTATAAGATGACCCCTCACTAAAATTTCAAGGTATAAGTGTTCTCCCTGAGTATGCACCGCTGCGACAGTTCATCGTGCCGAGACACCCCGTGATGATCGGGTGTGATAAGCTCTACGTTCACATACAATGGGTCCAAGACAGTTTTGCACGTGCGGAATACTTGTGTTAAACTTGACGAGCCTAGCATGTACAGACATGGCCTCGGAACACTGGAGACCAAAAGGTCGAACGTGAATCATATAGTAGATATGATCAACATAGAGATGTTCACCATTGAAAACTACTCCATCTCACGTGATGATCGGGCATGGTTTAGTTGATATCGATCACGTGATCATTTAGATGACTCGAGGGATGTCTATCTAAGTGGGAGTTCTTAAGTAATATGATTAATTGAACTTAATTTATCATGAACTTAGTCCTGATAGTTTTTGCATATCTATGTTGTAGATCAATGGCCCGTGCTACCGTTCCCTTGAATTTTAATGCATTCCTAGAGAAAGCTAAGTTGAAAGATGATGTTAGCAACTACACGGACTGGTTACGTAACTTGAGGATTATCCTCATTGCTGTAAGAAGAATTATGTCCTTGATGCATCACTAGGTGACAAGCCCCCTCCCGCTAATGTAGACGCTTTGAACGTCTCGCAGACATGGTCTGATGACTACTCTATAGTTAAGTGTGCCACGCTCTACGCTTAGAATCGGGACTTCAAAGACGTTTTGAACGTCATGGACCATATGAGATGTTCCAAGAGTTGAAGTTAATATTTCAAGCAAAAGCCCAAGTTGAGAGATATGAAGTCTCCAACAAGTTCAATAGCTGCAAGATTGAAGAGAACAGTTCTGTCAATGAACACATACTCGGAATGTCTGGGTACCATAACCACTTGACTCAGGTGGGAATCTTCTGGATGATAGTGTTATTGACAGAGTTTTTCAATCACTGCCACCAAGCTACAAAGGCTTCGTGATGAACTACAATATGCAAGGGATGGATAAGACAATTCCCAAGCTCATCGCTATGCTCAAAGCCGCGGAGGTAGAAATAAAGAAAGAGCATCAAGTGTTGATGGTTAACAAGACCACTAGTTTCAAGAAAAAAGGCAAAGGAAAGAAGGGGAACTTCAAGAAGAATGGCAAGCAAGTTGTCACTCCCGGGAAGAAGCCCAAGTTCGGACCCAAGCCTGAAACTAAGTGCTTCTACTGCAAAGGGACTGGTCAGTAGAAGCGGAACTGCCCCAAGTATTTGGCGGATAAGAAGGATGACAAAGTGAACAAAGGTATATTTGATATACATGTTATTGATGTGTACCTTATTAATGCTCGTAGTAGCATCTGGGTATTTGATACTGGTTCTGTTGCTCATATTTGCAACTCGAAACAAGGGCTATAGATTAAACGAAGATTGGCTAAAGACGAGGTGACGATGCGCGTCCAAAATGGTTCCAAGGTCGAGGTGATCAAAGCATATGGTTTTATACACACTTTTGGAGAAGCCTGTATTTATAAGAAAGTGAGTGGGAACTCTGTAGCATTTCTAATATTATATGTGGATGACATATTGTTGATTGGAAATGATATAGAATTTCTGGATAACATAAAAGGATACTTGAATAAGAGTTTTTCAATGAAAGACCTCGGTGAAGCTGCTTATATATTGGGCGTCAAGATCTATAGAGATAGATCAAGACGCTTAATTGGACTTTCACAAAGCACACACCTTGATAAAGTTTAGAAGAAGTTCAAAATGGATCAGTCAAAGAAAGGGTTTTTGCCTGTGTTACAAGGTGTGAAATTGAGTCAGACTCAATGCATGATTACTGTAGAAGATATAGAGAAAATGAAAGTCCTTCCCTATGCCTCAGCCATAGGTTCTATCATGTATGCAATGCTGTGTACCAGACCTGATGTGTGCCTTGCTATAAGTCTAGCAGGGAGGTACCAAAGTAATCCAGGAGTGGATCACTGGACAACGGTCAAGAACATCCTAAAATACCCGAAAAGGACTAAGGATATGTTTCTCGTTTATGGAGGTGACAAAGAGCTTGTCGTAAATGGTTATGTCGATGCTAGCTTTGACACTGATCTGGATGACTCTAAGTCATAAACCAGATACGTATTTATATTGAATTGTGGAGCTGTCCGTTGGTGTAGTTCCAAGCAAAGTGACATGGCGGGATCTACGTGTGAAGCGGAGTACATAGCTGCTTCGAAAGCAGCAAATGAAGGAGTTTGGATGAAGGAGTTCATATCCGATCTAGGTGTAATACCTAGTGATCGGGTCCAATGAAAATCTTTTGTGATAATACTAGAGCAATTGCCTTGGCGAAGGAATCCAGATTTCACAAGAGAACCAAACACATCCAGAGACGCTTCAACTCCATCCATGATCAAGTCAAGGAGGGAGCCATAGAGATTTGCAAAATACATACGGATCTGAATGTGGCAGACCCGTTGACTAAGTCTCTTCCACGAGCAAAACATGATCAGCACCAATACTCCATGGGTGTTAGAATCATTACAATGTAATCTAGATTATTGACTCTAGTGCAAGTGGGAGACTGAAGGAAATATGCCCTAGAGGCAATAGTAAAGTTGTTATTTATATTTCCTTATATCATGATAAATGTTTATTATTCATGCTAGAGTTGTATTAACCGGAAACTTTATACATGTGTGGATACACAAACAAAACATAGTGTCCCTAGTATGCCTCTACTAGACTAGCTCGTTAATCAAATATGGTTCGGTTTCCTAACCATAGAATGGGTTGTCATTTGATGAACGGGATCACATCATTAGGAGAATGATGTGATGGACAAGACCCATCCGTTAGCTTAGCATAATGATCGCTAAGTTTTATTGCTATTGCTTTCTTCATGACTTATACATATTCCTTTGACTATGAGATTATGCAACTCCTGAATACTGGAGGAATATCTTGTGTGCTATCAAACGTCACAACATAACTGGGTGATTATAAAGATGCTCTACAAGTATCTCCGAAGGTGTTTGTTGGTTTGGCACAGATCGAGATTAGGATTTGTCACTCCGAGTATCGGAGAGGTATCTCTGGGCCCTCTCGGTAATGCACATCATGATAAGCCTTGCAAGCAATGTGACTAATAAGTTAGTTGCGGGATGATGCATTACGGAATGAGTAAAGAGACTTTCTGGTAATGAGATTGAACTACGTATAAAGATGGCGACGATCGAATCTCGGGCGAGTAACATACTGATGACATAGGGAATGACGTATGTTGTCATTACGGTTTGACCGATATAGATCTTGGTAGAATATGTAGGAACCAATATGAGCATCCAGGTTCCGCTGTTCTTTATTGACCAGAGAGGTGTCTCGGTCATGTCTACATAGTTCTCAAACCCGTAGGGTCCGCATGCTTAACGTTCGATGACGATTTGTATTATGAGTTATGTGATTTGGTGATAGAATGTTGTTCGGACTCCCGGATGAGATCACAGACACGACGAGGAGTCTCAAAATGGTCGAGAGGTAAAGATTTATATATTGGATGATAGTACTTGGACACCGGAAGTGTTTCAGATTGTATCG